>NC_053425.1:61484693-61529704 GCF_007990345.1 Gossypium hirsutum | reverse complement strand
ACTAACACATTGTCGGGTAGAACAGACAAGTGCACATTCATCGCTCGTAAAGCAAACAGCGATTTCCAGCTTAAGGCGTCCGCAACCACATTAGCCTTTCCCGGGTGGTAATCAATGACAAGCTCGTAATCTTTCAACAACTCAAGCCAACGTCTTTGTCTCAGATTTAAGTCTCTTTGAGTCATCAAATATTTGAGGCTTTTGTGATCCGAAAATACATGGCACTTTTCGCCAAACAAGTAATGTCGCCATATTTTCAAAGAGAATACGATGGCGGCTAGTTCGAGATCATGGGTTGGATAATTTCTCTCGTGTGGCTTCAATTGTCTCGACGCATAGGCCACAACTCGACCTTCTTGCATCAATACGCAACCCAACCCGAGTAGGGATGCGTCACTATAAATGACAAACTCTTTGCCTGATTCGGGTTGCACTAAAATTGGAGCTTCAGTCAAATGAGTTTCAGTTGATCGAAGCTTTTCTGGCATTTCTCCGTCCATTCGAACTTAGCATCCTTTTGAAGTAGCTTCGTCATTGGTGTGGCTATCATCGAGAAACCTTTTACAAATCGTCAGTAATAAACGGCGAGCCCCAGGAAACTCCGAACTTCGGTAATATTTCTTGGAGGCTTCCAGTTAAGTATGGCTGAAATTTTGCTCGGGTCAACTCGAATACCCGTTGCGGATACCACATGACCCAAGAAGCTAACCTCTCTTAACCAGAATTCACACTTACTGAACTTCGCATATAACTGCTTATCCCGCAAAATTTGCATCACTAATCCCAGGTGTTCAGCATGTTCGGTCTCATCTCTTGAATAGACCAAGATGTCATCAATGAACACAACTACGAACCGATCCAAATATGGTCTGAAGATCCGATTCATCAAATCCATAAATACCGCAGGGGCATTAGTGAGCCCGAACGGCATCACTAAGAACTCGTAGTGACCGTACCTCGTTCTGAAAGCAGTTTTGGGTACGTCCGAATCTCGAATCCGCAACTGATAATAACCCGATCTCAAATTTATCTTTGAAAACACTGATGCTCCTTTAATTGATCAAACAAATCATCAATACATGGTAACGTATATTTATTCTTTATCGTCACTTTATTCAGTTGACGATAGTCAATGCACAACCTCATGGTTCCGTCCTTCGTTTTCACGAACAATACTGGTGCACCCCAAGGTGAGAAACTTGGTCGAGCGAAACCTCTATCCGTCAACTCTTGCAATTGAGCTTTCAATTCTTTTAACTCGGTCAGTGCCATACGATACGGAGCTATCGAAATTGGCGTAGTTCCCGGTACAAGCTCAATACCAAACTCTATCTCCCGAGCAGGTGGCAAACCCGGTAACTCTTCAGGAAAAACATCCGGGTATTCACAAACCACCGGCACAGATTCGGGTTTCTTTTCTAACTCTTTGTCATCAAGTACATACGCAAGGTATGCTTCGCACCCTTTTCTTACATATTTCTGGGCCAACATTGCTGATATTACAGCTGGCAACCCCCTTAAGTCCGTAGACTCAATTCGAATTATCTCGTTATTTGCGCACCTCAAATCAATAGTCTTGCTTTTGCAATTCACAACCGCATCATGCGCGGTCAACCAATCCAAACCAAGAATAACATCAAATTCGTCAAACGGCAAAAGCATCAAATCGGCCGGAAAACAGGATTCTCGGATTATTAGAGGGCATCTCTTACACACTTTATCAACAAGTACGCATTGACCCAAAGGGTTTGACACTCGAATTACGAACTCAGTAGACTCAACAGGTAGAGTCTTACTGGATGCTAAGGTTTCGCATACATATGAATGAGTAGAGTCAGGGTCAATCAATGCAATCACATTAGTATCAAAGAGAGTGAAGGTACCAGTGATGACGTCAGGGGAGGATGTATCCTCTCGTGCGCGGATGGCATATGCTCTAGCAGGAGTACGGTTCTCGGCTCGAACAGCCGTATCAGAGGCCCCTCTCTGACTACCACCCCTACCACCTAAAATTCTCGGTGGTCTACCTCTAGTCGTCACTCCACTAGGTCTTGCACCTTGAATCTTATTCTTCTCATCAAGCTCCATGCAATCTCTAATGAAGTGGTCCTTCGAACCGCATCCGTAACAGGCCCTGTTAATAGACTTACCCCAACATTCACCTATGTGTCGTCTTCCACATTGGGGACATTTAGGTTTCTCTAGACGATTATTGCCCACACTAGCTACCGAAGTAGCTCGGGAGTCCGTCGATGGTCGTGCTCTGATGGAAATTCCCGCAGTCATCCTCGACTTATTAGTGTCCTCCCTGAACTTCTTTACAGCTGAGAACGGAGCTTTACCTGTCGATCTTTTACGATAGTCTCTAGCTTCAAATTCAGCCTTCTTCTTCCCCTTTCCAAGTTCTTCTGCCTTGCAGGCTCGTTCGACTAGTGTCACGAATTCTTTTATCTCCAAAATACCCACTAATAGCTTTAAATCTTCATTCAATCCTTCTTCGAATCTTTTGCACATAGCAACCTCATCAGCTACACACTCCTGGGCATACCTACTGAGTCTTACGAATTCATGTTCGTATTCAGATACTGTCATACGGCCTTGCTTGAGTTCCAAGAATTCCTTACGCTTTGATCGATGAACCGTGGACTAATATATTTCTTTCGAAATTCCGCTTGGAAGAAATCCCAAGTAACTCGTTCGTTTGGGACTATGGAAATCAAGGTCCTCCACCAATAGTAGGCTGAGTCTCGCAACAAAGATATAGCACACTTTAGACATTCATCGGGTGTGCATGACAGTTCATCGAACACCCGAATGGTGTTATCAAGCCAGAACTCGGCCCTTTCGGCATCATCAGTAACTATGGCCTTGAACTCCTCAGCCCCGCGCTTCCTAATCAAGTCTACAGTTGGCTTACTCAGCCTCACAGGATCAGTGACTGATGGCATTACGGGCTCTTGGGGTGGATTATTCAAATTCGGGAATTGTTGGACAGCCGGATTGGTTCGGGCATATTGCGCGACCCACTCATTCATCATGGTAAAGAAGGCTTGTTTAGCCCCCTCACCTTGATTATTCGCAGATGACTGAGGTTCAACAGGCGGCGTCCCTTGTGCAGGAGCAGCCGCTACGCTTTCAACGTCATCCGCTAAGGTTCTTTCTACACCGGGGTCCATTTACTAATCAAAACAAAAACATTTTAACCGTCAGAAGTCATCACACATTTAAACATTAACATTAAGGCATGTATAGCTAGACTCATACGCGCTATGGTAGTCCTAGAACCGACTAAACCATAGCTATGATACCAATAAAATTGTAACACCCCGAACCCGAGACCGTCACCGGAGTCGAACACGAGGTGTTAACAGACTTCAAACCACTTATTGACATTTTCCAGACAAGCTGTCAATCTGCGTACTAGTCGCTTTAAAAATCATATCTTGAGTTCTAAAACTCAAAATCCAGTTCCGTAAATTTTCCCTGGAACTAGACTCATATACTTATATGGTAGAATTTCTGTAGAATTTTTGGTCGGGCCAATTTGTACAGTTTATTAGTCAAAGTCTCCCATGTTACAGGGATCGACTACACTGACCCTTGCGCATTACGAATTGGATATCTCCCTGCACAGAGCTTCAATACTGATGTCGTTTTTTTCTATAGAAACTAGACTCAGAGAGAAATCTGTAAATATATGGCATGACTCCTAATTATCTCTGGTTAATTTATAATGAATTTCCAAAGTCGGAACAGGGAATCCAGAAACCGTTCTGGCCCTGTCTCACGAGAACCTGAATATCTCTTAACATACTATCCATATGATCTTTTCGTTACTTCTATATGAAAATAGACTCATCGAGATTCGAATACATAATTTATTCATCAATTAATTCCACTCCTACTATTTTTAGTGATTTTTCAATCTCACGTCACTGCTGCTGCCAGCATCTGTTACGAAAGCAACTATGCCCATTTCGTGATTTCTCCTTGATCTAACTAGTAATTCATCATACATATCACAAATTATGATCATGACTAGCCATGCCAAAGGCTAATCATTGTCAAACATCCCCCTACTACACTATTGCCATATCATGAATTTTAACACCAAAATAATCAACCATGACATATGGCATAAAAGAAAAGTCGAATTACCAAGGCTTACGACCTAGCGTTATAAAACCAAACCCAACCGACATTTATGCCATTTTCGCATGGCTAAAAGTTTACATACCAAAGTTCAAACACAACATAATAGCCTATACATGCCGAAATGTTCTCCTAAGCCGACTAAGAAGAAAGTACCAAAACTTGTTAGCCGGTGTGATGACTTCGATGACGGCCCGACCACGCAAAAAGAGACGAGTCCAAGAAACCTAGAATAGGTGACAAGGAAACACCAAGTGAGTATATAACTCAGTAAGTCATAAGCAAAGCACTACCATCCATTAATAACATTATCACAAGAGGAAACAAAATGGAACGAGGCTAGTTACTCCATCCATACCGAACCATGCCATAGTTCCTCAGACCTATCGGTTCAATCTCATACCAAATCATGCATTCACATTCCATATACTAATCAATAGGATATTTGAGGCATTTTCATACATCATTTTAATTTCGTTACAATCATACAACTAAACGGCCTTTCACCTATTCCACGATAAATCTTATGTACGTGACTTCAAGTATATTTGTCACATAGGTTCAAACTTACCAAGCTCAACTCCAAATATAAACATAGCGCCTATTAGCCATGAACTCAAGGTACTTACCCGATCCGCTGTCCGTGATCAACTCATAATGTCGCACACTTAGTGCCCATAGTGATTCAAAAATATATATATTAAGTCCGCACACTCAGTGCTATAAAATCAACTCGCACACTTAGTGCTATATAATCAAACTCGCACACTTAGTGCTGAACAATTTAAACCCGCACACTTAGTGCCAATCTCATGATCATAAATGTTTATACCCGCACACTTAGTGCCGAGATCAACAACTCAATACCTCTCACCTCTTTTCTTTTCATTCGACACTTTCATCACCACATGCATACATGTATATAAATTTATCATTCCATTCGGCATAATTACATAGACATTATGTCTATTTAGATCAATACAAAATATATGCTTGATGACTTACCTTGTGTTGGGTAAGACGGTTCCAACTCGGTTACTCGATGATCTTTTCTTTGCCCTTGCTTGCCTCTCCACCTTTAGCTTCTTGAGCTAAATCGATAAATTAACTAGTTTAACCATCTTGCTAAACATTCATACTTCAATTACACATGCATATGTATGTTTGTATATTCGGCAATGACAATGGTAATTTAGCAAACCTTAATTTAACTTATAATTGTTCATAACACATTTAAAGCATCCACTCCATTCCATCATTTTAAAGCACATACATTACTCAATATTATCCAAGTTCACATTCGGCATTTTCACAAATACACATGCCGATTTCATTCACTCATCTCTAATGTTAATTAAGAAATGCCGAATGTCACCAACTAAATGGCATACACACACACCCACATGCATAAAAGTCATCCACACCTCCTATAGCTCATTCGGCATTCACCTTTGCTAGTTTTTCCCATTTTTTTGTCGGTTATATATACATAGTCCTAAGGTAATATAACGAATGGGCTTACATATATATGTATATATATATATAGCCGAATATGCAAAGCTTAAACTCAACATCACATAAGCTCCTAAGTGATGGCCGAATATGTATATCTATATATATTCATCAACTATACTATTACCTTTAATTTATCTAATCACACAATTTCATCTCATGAACACTTGACCCATTTCTCACAAAAATGAAACAACAACTAAAATGAACATCCCATTTTTACCCCATATGGCCGATTACTTCATTAGTTACCAAGCTAACAATTCAACAATTTCAACCTCATTACAACCTCTACCTATCCAATATAACATGAACACAATCCTCCACCCCTAAATTAGATTCGGCAATCACTTAACCCATTTTAACCTCAACTTTCAAGTTAAAAGCAATTAACCACTCACCATATCCTACATTACTATCCATTTTAATGACATTAACACATCTACTAAGAGTTTCAAGCTTCTTGGCCGAATTTCAACCTCAAAATCCTAAGTCTAATCTATAGGATGAGTAGAATTTGAACTAACCATCTCAAACATGCATAGATTTTCAAGAATCATTCAATACATACCTCATTCTAGCCATCTTCCAAGCCAAAATCCAATAACCAAATCTCCCTTCCTTCTCCTCACTCACGGCAATAGCCAAAGAAAAAAAAGATGAACACTCCCTCTTCCCTCCTTATTTTATTCATCTCTTCCTTTTTAATTCCTTTCTTTAATTTATTTTAATTTACTTACCAATATTAAATAATAAACAACATAAACTTGGAGGAATGGAGTCATGCTTGGCCGGCCACTTATCAAGAATTGGGCACTTTGACATGCAAACCCAAACTTTCCTATTTTAATACTATTTGGTCCTTACTTATTTACCTATCAAAATTTTCTAAGTCTCTCAACTAGATCCTTTCAAGCAAAATTCACATTCCTAATACAAAAATTAAAACATCAAATTTTCATACAAGTACTATCACACATATAAGATATGCAAATAAAATTTTAACTAAATTTTATGACTCGGTTTTGTGGTCCCGAAACCACTTCCCGACTAGGGTCGGTTTTGGGCTGTCACAAAGGGTGTTACAGTAGGACTATCCCAGGGGACACACGGCCATGTAACATGACCATGTGTCGCACACGGCTGAGACACATGCCCGTGTCTCTACCCGTGTGGACAAAAATAGGCCACTTGAAAAGCCAATTTTCCTCTCATTTTGGGTCCTCCTTACGAGCGTCAAAACCAAATCATTTCATAGAAAATTTTCAATCAATTCATAACCAAAGCATACACCATTCATGCCAGATCACTATCAACCAAATTTCATGCTTATTATCCAAGCCTAAAATATACTAAAATTGTAACACCCCTAACCCATATCTGTCGCCAGAATAGGGTTACGGGGCATTACTGAAAAAGATACAACTTTCACGCATTCAAACAATCATTCAGATTAAAGTCAAAGACATACATTTATAACTTTAGTTTAACAAATCTTGAATCATTAATACACAAAGCACAAAATAATTTATTAGATTCGCATATAACCATTTGGTTATCTTATAGCAGGAACTACTTTTCATATAGTCAATTTCCAATGTAAAAACCGAAAGATGAAACATGCTAAATGCAAATGCTTTATTCAATTTCTACTTTCATTTTACCTATTACTTTACATGCATGAAACATTTCATATAACCAAACCAATAAGTTACTCACAAAACCAATTACACATGATCATATCATTTTGAACAAACATAACATATATACATCATATAAAACTCATATTACCTTTTTGTTTTGCCAATACAAAATTCACTATTCATTTGGTCATTTATTTCAATGCATTACTTGATTATAAATATACCTAATAATCATGCTATGTTCAAGGTTACATTTTCTTCATTTTACCTTATCATTTCATATGCGTATAACCTTCCATAGAAATGAATTAATATACATATATACCAACCATAATTTACGAATCAAATCAAATACATTACAAATATATCTTATCATATACATAAATATCATATCAAAACATTATATACTTATACATATACAAATGCCGAATCATGATTAACTTACTTACATAACATTTATAGTATGAAATTTCTTTACCATACTAAATCGAATTAAATATTAAACCATTCATCAGGTTTCATGATTATAATTACCAAATCACAACTAGATCATAACCATCATTTATATTTTATCACCTAACCAAATACAAATATATTTATCCAAACACAAAACTTACATACCATGTAATAAATATATCAAAATAAACTCTTACCATGTTCAGACATAACCAAATATCCATTGATGCTAAATCAACACCTTAACCAAACATATCAACCAAGTTCACATGTATATTTTATCTTAGCATGAATCATAGTCGAATCAACCAAACATACATATGGATACATACCATGGTCGATTCATCAACCACATCCAAATTCACCAACCATTATCAATACATATAACACATAAAAACTTAACTAAAGTTTCACATACTTTCATAGCATATTAGCCACTTTTGCATGGCTTAATATATACACATAAACCAAAATCCAATATTTCAAAATATGATTGTAACACCTAAACCCATCCTAGAAGTTAGGCCCTAATCTAGCGTGTCACATTGAAGTGTTTTTCGAAAACCATGTTCTTATTGAAAACCCTTCTTACTACTCAAAACCTATGGCCATTTTAAAACTTGTGAAACGTTAATTCCCTTAAAACCTTACTTGTTGCAGAAGTTTACTTTTAAATAGTTGCAGAAACGAGATATTTTGAAAACCAATTGTTGTTTTGGAAAACTGTGCCCTACTTCTAACAGGTATAAACATACTAAATAAATTTCCCAAATAAAAGGTTAAGAAAATAAAGAGGCCTTAATACAACCCAAATCAAAAACCAAAGTGCTTAACTAAATAAACGAAAAAGAAAAACATATGCAGTTGTGTGGTCGTCTCCGAATCCCTCTGCAACACCGATCCACCTAACGCTGGGGATTACCTGAACAGTTAATAAATGGGATGAGTTTATGAAAACTCAGTGTGTAATCCCCTTACTAGAGTAACAGTCAGTAAACAGACAGAATTCAGAATCAGTCTGGGCTGGAGCCCATTACAGTAACAGTACAGTCCAATTCAGAGCATACGTGGGCCAAATCCCGTTACAATATTGATCGCGTGATTTCGTGATAGGTTTTAAATATTTATAATTAATCGTTCTTGAAACTAACTATTATCCCGATGTAGGCAAGTGTACCTATCGAACAGTAGTATAATTTTAGCAATACCGGATTGTCGAACCCAAAGGAACTAAAAGTACTAGTAATGATCATCTTCTTATTATCTAGCATAAAAATAAAAAGGTTTTTGTTTTAACTAACTAATTATCTAACTAAGAATTCATAGAGAATGGAATTGGGGAATTGCTTTTGGGAAAATTGATTGAATTAAGACAATACCTAAGGAAAAATCCACCCAGACTTTACTTGTTATTCTAGCTCTAAATCGGATGATTTATTCATTTAACTTGTTCCATAGAGATCCCTAAGTTATGTTATTATCCCTATTCAAGACTAATAACGTCTAATCCCTAGATTGAATAATTGAGACCTTTCTCTAATTAACACCCTAGGGTTGCATTAACTCGATCTATGGATCCCCTGATTAGGTTTCACCCCAATTCGGCAAAATCTTGTCACCCTATGTCTAGGCGCGCAATCAACTCCTCTTAATTATGACAAATGTACTCTTAGACAGGGTCTATTCTTCCTCTGAATAAGAACTTATCTTGAATCAGTTAAATATTTATCATACAATTCAGAAAATAATAACAAGATTCGTCTTAGGTTTTGTTCCCCTTAGGTATTTAGGGGTTTTAGTTCATAACTAAATAAGCAAACATCTCAGAATAATAAAGAATACAAAACATAAAGAAAACCCGAAACTCCTGAAGGGGAAATTGAGTGGATTTCTTCAGTCTTGATGATGAATCCAGCTTCTGAGATGGATCAATCGGCTTCCTTGGAGTAATTCCTTACTCCCTATTATGTTCCTCCCTTTTCTTCCTCCTCTATGGTGTATTTATAGGCTTTGGAATGCCTAAGAGCCCTCAAAATTAGCCTTTTTCGAATTGGACTCAACTTGGGCTCGGCAGGGACACGCCAGTGTGACACACCCGTGTGAATCATGCTATGAAATTGCCAAATTGACACGATCATGTGGTTTGCCCGTGTGAGGAGGTCCAGGCTGTGTTGATTTCGTACTTTGGCCCATTTTCTTTGTTTTTGGCCTGTTTCTCGTTTCTTTTGCTCTCCTATGCTCTCCTAAGTATAAAACATGAAATTAAAGCATTAGGAGCATCGAATTCACCAATTCTAATAGGAAATCATCCATAAAATGCGTTAAGCATGGTGTAAAAATATGTATAAATGACGGTTTATCAAATACCCCCACACTTAAACATTTGCTTGTCCTCAAGCAAAATTCTCAACTCATAATCAAAATAAATTCTTCTCAACTTATAATTCCTATCGATAATATGTCAAAATAATCCATAGGTAATCATACATTGAGAATTCAACTAAAAGAACATAAAAGTTTCAAACATTCCAAGTTGAGTATTTAATCATGCAAACATAGGTGTCTCCCTTTATCTAAGTAATTACCTTTACTTTAGAATATCAAAGAGTTTCACGTCCTCACTAAAGATTCATTCAAATCACTCAAGGTGTTTAAGGACAATAAATGAAGCACCCAATAGTCAATAATGAAAAGTCATTACCATAGGCTTGCATGAAAATCAAATCTCCACCACTATAATTTAAGATGATACATCAATCAAAAGGTCTTTAGAGGGTTGTAATGAGGCTTGGTTAGGGGGTGTGGTCACAAGCTGAAAGAAAGGATTAGAATCGAGATTGAGTTGAAAAATTACCTAACTAGAAAAATAGCTAGTTATTAATTGCGTAAAATAGAGCTTTTCTCAAAATATGGAATTTAACTTCTTTAGCTCAGAAGATTACTACTACTAATATGTATACACGTTTTATTTTATTTTTTATTTTATTTTTTAAAGAACAAGTTAAATTACAAAGTAGAATAAAACATAGCTAAGCAACTATTTCAATTCAAATCTCGACAAAAAAATGGGGCTTAAATTAATTTAGGGGATTTCAACAATAATGGGTTAAAGGTTAATACTAAGGGTAATACAAGAAATGGCTTATTAGGTTCAAGGGGGTTCACTAGGGGTTAATTGTGGAGGTGGGCTTTTCATGGCATGAGTGAGTTAATCCTAAGTGCCTTAATCATTTTGACATATCAAATCAAATGGTGTGGTCTCGACATGCATAATCAAGGAAGTTCTAGAATAATAATTCAATACTGACACACTCAAAGCAATAATAAAAGTGAGCATGAAAGAATTAATAGATGCTCAAAAGGCTCAAATGTCTCACAAAAATTATGGCTTTTTGATGTTTAAAATGTGTGAATTCCAACTCAAAGTAACACCTAAACTTTGGGGAAACATCTTAAGATTTTAATTTCTTAAAAATCAACTTATCATGCTTGATTCTCTAATGTCTTAAGGTTTAAACAATCAATGCATAAATGCCTATGTTTTAATTCAAGATATATCAGCAAAAATCATAAATCAATCAAAATTTATCCTAAATATGATATGAGAGCTTTTCAAGAGAATAAGGTAGTTATTCAGGGATTTTTTTGATAATGAAATAAATACCCCCCACACTTAAGATGTACATTGCCCTCAATGTAAAAAGATAGATATTAGAATATAAAAATAAGACAGGGGGAGAAGTGAAACTTCCTGTATGATGAATTCCTCAAACTGGAGTTTTGGAGAGTAATCGGTTCGAGAGTGGAGGAGGATACTCCGGCGATCATAGAGGTTCATTAATTCATAAGTCTTGCGCCAAAAGAATATTATATCTAGTGGTAGCTATGGTCGTGGTCAATCAGGACATGGTAATCGTGGAAACCTTTCCCGGTGGAGTTTTTAGTTCCTATGCGATGATGAGCTTAAGAGCTCTATATAACTGCGATAAAATTAGGAACTTTTTAGGGGATATTAGGAAGGATAATTACTCATAAAGAAATAAGTGAAATTGATAATTAAAAATAAAATTATAAAATCTAATAAAAATAAAAAGTAGTTTTAATAAAAATTAAAAACAGAAAAAAATAAATAAATGTTTTTAAACATCTTCATCGCTGGATGGTTCGCGAGGTGGGACTGGCGATGAGATGTGGAGGTGCTGACAAATCTGCTGTAGAGTAGCTCAAATAGAGTGAGGCACTCAGAGATGTCATCATATGAAGCCGCCGCATGAACTGGACGAGAGGGTGGTGGTGGCTGAGTCGGTGGGTCCTCGTGCTGTGGAGGGACATCATCAAGAATGTCCTCGTAGGCCTCCTCCTCAGTAGATTGGGCGAGATGATATTGGGGAGGGTAGGTTCCTCGGTGCCTCTTGATCATCCTCATGCTAAGCATGCTTGAGATGCCTTATGGAGACATCTGGCCAATGAGGATAAGGGATGATTCTTGGGCCGCGGTGCTGAGGAGCCCGAAGTGTCGAGCCAACCGAGTCACGTAGGGGCCAATGGAGATGACCCCCTTCCTATGCCGCTATGTCTGGTGCTGAATCACGAGGGTGATGAAATAGGCAAGGTCGATGATGTGCCTGTGCGACATACACCATAAGAAGTAGGCGTCGTAAGTGTTGACGACGCCAGTGCTCTCTCGCCTCCCTATAATCGTGTGAACCAAAATGGTGTGTAGGTACTTCAGAGATGGAGGGAGAGCCGATGCCTTGGAACGGCAAGGATTTTAGGTGGCCCCACCTAGTACTAGCGCGTCCCAGCATCGTGAAGGAGAACGATGGATGTGGTGGTTGAGAGAATGTAAGTCATTCTCTTCCTTGAATTTCTCTGTATATAAACCTAGTGCAGCATCGAACTCTAGGATGCTTAGCTGGCGGACTAACCCTCCTAGGCGAAACTGGACCGTGTTAGGATTATCGTAGTTCGTCATTACAGTTTGAAGATGGAATGTTGAGCATAGTTCCATCGTGAGCTCAAGATATGTTGGTTCGATGATCCCAAAGAACAGCTCCCAAGGGTCGGTGGTTAAAAGGGCTTGAATCGCATCAGCCAACTGAACTTCTTTCTATGACAGCCCAGTCGATGCAGCGGCCCCTCAATTAAAGGTTCGGTTCGAAGTATTTGGAAAATTTCTTCTTGAGGCCCTCGGGGGAATTGAAGGAGAGGGTGACGAATTTTTGTGGTTGGACCCACGGAAGATGATGCTTTCTTCCTCTTCTTCAAAGCAGGGACAACGACCTTCTTTCCTAGTGAAGACGACATTATAAACATGTAATATAAAGAATAATAGTAGGTAAACGAATTTGAAAAAGGGAAAATTCATGAATTTGAACTAACTCTTACAGCCAAAACTACTAATACGAAGCAAAACTCAACCAAAATCACCATGAGAATGAGAATAATAATGTCATGGGTATGAGGTTTTCCTAATCTCTATTTAACACGGAATGTATGATAACTAACCTAAGAATGCAAATTAAATTATAGACATTGGCATGGTAATAGCATGAGAATGAGCATAGTAATGTCATGGGTATGAGGTTTTCCTAATAACTCGATTTAAAAGAAAATTTATGATAACTAACCTAAGAATGCAAATTAAATGATAGAATAATGAGCAAAATGAAAAATAGTTCAAAAGAAATGAAGATTATGTTGATAATAAGAATTAGAAATAAGTAAAATAGAAGTGAAAGAAGTAAACAAACGCTAAGGGAGAGAGATTGAGCGTAAAAAATAGAGTGGGAAGCGGCGTACGGGCGTGGCAAGGAGGGTGTGTAGACTTGCAGCGGCTAGGTTTAGGGTTTTTGAATGGGGAAGAAAGTGAATAGTGCAGGGTATTTATAGATTTTGGGGCACACGGCCAGGTAACATGCCTGTGTTCCCCAATTTCAGCGCATGTGATTCGCAAATTTCGAATTTGGGCGCGTCTGGCATTTAGTACACGCCTTGTTCCTTGGGCATGTGGGTGCACACGGCCGCGTCATACGGCTGTGTTTGGCGTTGTTTATTTCTTCCACGCCCGTGTCAATCTAATAGGTTCAACCACGGGTGCTAGCCACGGGCGTGTCGCACGCCCGTGCTATTTTAACAGGTTCGCCCACGATTCTTCCACACGGGCGTGTCACACACCTGTGTTGTTTTGGCAGGATCGACCATGGCCATGTCACATGATTGTGGCATTTTATTGTAGCCCGTGTTTGGGGAAACCCTTGCCATGTTTTCACACGACCCTAAGCACGCCCGTGTGCTTGGCCGTGTTTCTATGAAAAACCTGTATTCAAGTGTTCTGTTAGTAAGTTAGATGTTGAAGACTAAATTTTAAAGAATTTAATACAGTTAGTGCTCGGGTTGCCTCTCGAGAAGTACTTATTTATAGTCTAAGCTCGACTTACCTCTCCGTTGAATGATCATGGTGGTTTGAGGAGTTTATACTCCTCATTCCTGCTATTAATCTCATCAAAATAAGGTTTTAAGCGGGTGTTTTTTACCTTAAAAGTGCCAAACTTGGGGCGACTTACCTCAACTGTACCGAACGGAAAAATACTAAGTACCGTGAGAGGGATTTCTTCATTCGGTGTAGTAGTGACAATGTGAGGATCGGCGGCATCTAATAAGACTTTATCTACAACCTTAAGTTGATTTGGAAAGGTATTGAGTTCGTTTTGTCGTAGATTCTGTTTGTTGGGTGTTCTCGATTTATGCGTCCGCCATTCATCTAGCTCCTCGATTTGTAGCCTTTGATCGTCATGAATGGGTCCTCTACTATTGCTTGAGAATGGTTCATGTACATACTTCAGACTCATTTCCTACAAAGAAGGTTGCATCATATTGTCAGTTTTAGTAGAATGGTTTAGACAATCACCTTCAATTTCCATTGTGTTGCCATAATTGCGAGCTTGAAGGGTGATTGTTTCGTCTTCCACACGGAGTGTGAGTTCACCTATGCCAACATCAATAATTGTTTTAGCAGTTGCTAAAAAGAGCCTTCCTAGAATTAAAGGAGTGTTGCTATCCTCCTCTATGTCTAGAACAATGAAATCAACGGGAAATATAAATTTATCGATTTTAACTAGAACATCTTCAATAATACCCCTAGGGAATCTTATAGTTTTATCTGCTATTTGAATGCTCATCCTAGTCTGTTTAGGTTTCCCGAGACCTAGTTGCTTAAACATTTTGTAAGGCATGACGTTGATACTAGCCCCTAAATCAGCTAATGCATTATTAACATCTAAACTACTAATTAAGCTAGGAATCGTAAAACTCCCTGGATCTTTTAGTTTGTTTGGTAGCTTATTTTGCAAAATAGCTGAGCACACTACGATTAGCTCCACATGAGACGCCTCGTCCAACTTTCGCTTATTTACTAAAATCTCCTTTAAAAATTTCATTGTGTTTGGCATCTGCGATAGCGCTTCAATAAACGGTAAGTTAATGTGTAATTTTTTTAAGGGTTTAAGGAATTTACCAAATTGTTCATCTGAGTGGTCTTTCCTTGTCGCGTTGGAGTATGGCACATGAGGTTTATATTCGACATGAACCATTTTATTTTTATTGTGATCTACCTCACCTTGACCTTTGCTTACCACAGTTTCTTGCCTCGGTTCTGGCTCAGGCTCAACAACTCCTTCTTCATCTTGAACATTAGTCGCGTTGAGCTGTTCCCTTGGGTTAGGTTCGGTATTACTTGGCAAACTACCTTGTGGTCATTCGGAGATTAATTTGGAAAGCTAGCCTATCTGAGTTTTGAGCCCTTGGATCGATGCTTGTTGATTTTTAAGTGTTGTCTTGGTATTCTGGAAACGAGTTTTTGACACCGATATAAACTTTGAGAGCATCTCTTCAAGGTTCAGCTTCTTTTCCTGTTGGTAGGGTGGTTGTTGGTAGCCTGGAGGTGGTTGTGGTCTTTGATTTCCTTGATCGCCCCACGAGAAATTGGGGTGGTTCCTCCAACCTGCATTGTAAGTGTTACTATATGTATTGTTTTGAGGTCGAGGATTATTACCCATGTAATTTAATTGCTCGTTATCCATGTTGTAGCCATAGGGTTGGTATTCCGAATGGCTTGTTCCACCTCCACTTACTTTGCACTGCATTACTGGGTGAACCTGTGAAGAACTAAGAAAACCATCAATTTTCTTATTCAAGAGTTCTACCTGATTAGAGAGCATGGTGACCAAATCGACGTTATAAATGCCGGCTGTTTTCATTGGCTTTGTCCTCATGACTTGCCACTGATAGTTATTTAGTGACATCTCCTCTATAAACTCATAGGCATCTTCAGGTGTTTTATTATTAATGGTTCCGCCAGGAGCTGCGTCAACCATTTGTCGAGTCAAAGGATTCAGGCCATTATGGAACGTTTGAACCTGTAACCAAAGCGATAACCCATGGTGAGGGCACCTTCTCAAAAGGTCCTTGTATCTCTCCCATGCATCGTAGAGTGTTTTTAAATCCATCTACACAAAAGAAGAGATGTCATTACGTAATTTAGCCGTTTTAGCCGGCAGAAAATATTTGAGTAAAAATTTTTCAGTCATTTGTTCCCAAGTAGTAATTGACCCTCGTGGTAACGAGTTCAACCACTGTTTAGCTTTATTCTTTAATGAAAAAGGGAATAACCAAAGACGAATGGCATCATCAGAAACACCATTAATTTTAAATGTATCTCATAGTTCTATGAAGTTGGCTAAATGAGCGTTGGGATCCTCATCCTGCAAACCATCAAACTGAACAAGTTGCTGTATCATTTGAATAGTGTTAGGTTTCAGTTCAAAAGTATTTGCAACTACAACAAGTCTAACTATGCTCAAGTCAGTTCCTGTTAAAGAAGGTTTAGCATAATTATACATAGTACGTGGAGCAAGATTTTGATTGACCGCAATTGCAGGAGGTAGCTAATTGTCTTGGTTTTCAGCAATCTCTTCGGTTGGGGGTTGAGTATCGTCCTCTTGCTCGTTCTCTGTGTATCTTAAGCTTCACCTTATTTCTCTTTGGTTTTCTGCGAACTGTGCGATCGATTTCTTCGTCAAAAAGTAGTGGTCCTGACGGGTTTCTTCTAGTCATAAACTATAAAAACCTGCCAAGAGAAGGAAAAAGTAAATTAATAAGTAATAATAATAATAATAATAATATTAAATTAAATTGCAAGAAAAATAAATGGCTAAAGTAATAAAAATTGAGAGTTCCTAATATCTTAGCTTCCCGAAAACGGCGCCAAAAACTTGATCGCGAGATTTCGTGATAGGTTTTAAATATTTATAACTAATCTTTCTTGAAACTAAATATTATCGGCTAGTGTACCTATTGAACAATAGTATAGTTTTAGCAAGACCGGATTGTCAAACCCAAAGGAATAAAAAGTACTAGTAATGACCGTCTTATAATTATCTAGCCTAAAAATAAAGAGGTTTTTGTTTTAACTAACTAATTATCTAAGTAAGAATTCACAGAGAATGGAATTGGGGAATTGTTTGGGAAAATCGATTGAATTAAGACAATACCTAAGGAAAAATCCACCTAGACTTTACTTGTTATTTTGGCTTCGAATCGAACGATTTATTCATTTAACTTGTTCCGTAGAGATCCCTAAGTTATGTTATTATCCCTATTCAAGACTAATAACGTCTAATCCCTAGATTGAATAATTGAGACCTTTCTCTAATTAACACCCTAGGGTTGTATTAAATCGATCTATGGATCCCATTATTAGGTTTCACCTTAATTCGGCAAAATCTAGTCACCCTATGTCTAGGCTCGCAATCAACTCCGCTTAATTATGACAAATGTACTCTTAGACAGGGTCTATTCCTCCTCTGAATAAGAGCTTATCTTGAATCAGTATCCTGGGATATCAAAATAAGAATTAAGAACACATAATTAAGAACAAGTTAAATATTTATCATACAATTCAGAAAATAATAACATGATTCGACTTAGGTTTCATTCCCCTTAGGTATTTAGGGGTTTTAGTTCATAACTAAATAAGAAAACATCTCAGAATAATAAAGAATACAAAACATAAAGAAAACCCAAAACTCCTGAAGGGGAAATTGAGGGGAGATCTTCAGTCTTGACGGTGAATTCGGCTTCTGAGATGGATCAATCGGTTTCCTTGGAGTAATTCCTTACTCCCTATTCTGTGCCTCCATTTTCTTCCTCCTCTAGGGTGTATTTATAGCTTTGGAATGCCTAAGATCCCTCAAAATTAGCCTTTTCCGAATTGGACTCAACTTGGGCTCAGCAGAGACACGCCAGTGTGACACGCCCGTGTGAATCGTGCTTCGAAACTGCCAAATTGACACGCCCGTGTGGTTTGCCCGTGTGAGGAGGTTTAGGCCATGTTGATTTCGTACTTTGGCCTATTTTCTCCGTTTTTGGCCCGTTTCTCATCTTTTTACTCTCCTATGCTCTCCTAAGTATAAAACATGAAATTAAAGCATTAAGAGCATCGAATTCACCAATTCTAATAGGAAATCATCCATAAAATGCGTTAAGCATAGGGTAAAAATATGTATAAATTACTATTTATTAAATATCATTTGGGTCACAGCCCATAACAGAATCAATTGGGCCTAGCCCATCTTAGCCTCAGTTGGGCCGAAGCCTACATCACAATAATATCACAATAATATCATACATGCAATGCTGTGCAACCCACCCCAATAATCCAACCGCTAAACACCAACTCCGTCCCCCAGTACACATCATGTGGGGATATAAATATCGACCCACCCATCCGATACGCATCAATGGTAGCCCGGTTGCGGTACTACCTTCATTGCAGCAAGCTGCTAATCAAATATTAGGCTTAATAGCCATCGATGGATCCACAGTCGTCAAACAACCATGTGATCCTCATATACTTCCTCCGTTCCATAATTCCCAACCCATGCAATATGTCGTGTATGTCATGCTCAATCATCACACGTGTAAGTAGAATGGCCATACTTAGTAACAGTCTGTTAAACATATGAAGAGCATATCAGTCATACAACCACAGTCAAGTCAATTAAAATGCAGTCATACATTCATAATCAAATCAGTCAAATTTGAAGTCTAAGTCCGTCATTTACCCTCAAGGGCAAAACAATCATTTTACCGTACAGGGGTTCGTCAATCATTTTACACAACAATGGTATTTTGGTAATTTTAAACTACAAGAGTATTTCAATAATTTTACAAATCGGAGGTGTTTCAGTAATTTTACAAATCGAGGGTATTTCGGTAATTTTACAAATCGAAGGTGTTTCGATAATTTTACAAATCGAGGGTATTTCAGTAATTCTACAATTGAGGGTATTTCAGTAATTTTATAAATCGAGGGTATTTTAGTAATTTTTCAAATCGAGGTTATTTCGATAATTTTACAAAATGAGGGTATTTCGGTAATTTTACAAACTAGGGGTACTTCGGTAATTTTAGAAACTGGAGGTATTTTGGTAGTTTTACAAATTAGGGGTATTTCGGTAATTTTACAAATCGAGGGTATTTCAGTAATTTCTCTTTATTATGGGTTTATTACTTACCTTGGCCCGTTAACAAGTCCTTGTTTGCTAAAGTGAACAGATACTATGCACCAAGTAGGATTCCAGAGAAGAGGAGGTGAGTCATTAAGACCGCTTAAGTGCAAAGCTCTCCCTAGATCCAATCCAAGACATGCATATACCCATTGCCACACCTTAACCTTATGACTAGTCCATGGTCGCGATTAAATAATTATTTAAGTTTTATGTCTGTTTAAGCAGTTTCAGATACTAAGCCCAAAACCCCTTTCAAAGCCCAAACAAGTCTACATACATGCATATGGCCCACTAGGCCCACTCATTCATATGGCCCATCAGGCCCAAATCACATTCGTATGGCGCATCAAGCCCAACTACTTCCCACCTAACAGTTAGATTTACACAAATGAACCCACGGGCCCATCGAGGCAAAGAACAGCCCCAGCACACGAGAACACTCCTGGCGGCTTTCAGCTTTTGTCGATTTCTAACAAAGAAGGGCGTGAATACACACTTGTTTTTGAGAACGCACCGAAGTCCGCGATCACCAACCTTGGCACATCTTGCATTGGGTCTTAATCACCTTTTTCTTTTTCACCAACTCATTTGGTTCACTCTATTTAAAGCTATCTTCTCACCAATTCCCATGTTAGCTTCCCGATGTGGGATTACTTTCAACCATTAGGAAAATTCCTTATTTTCTTATGACCACCTCAACCACAGAGTTCCAGTCCAACTCCACCTCCTACACAGCTCAAATAGCAAAATAAATACTCCATTGCGCATCCCAAGACTTGAACCTTTGACCTCACAGTTAAGCAACACGCCACCTTGCCACTCCACGACAGGCTCTTTCTGGGTCATATTTTATCCTCAATTAAATATAAGGTCTATAGGCCAAAGTCTAGGTTCCTCTAAAAGAAAAACCAAAATAAATTGCAAAAGCCAAGACTTGAACCCAGGCTCCCTTGCAACCTTAATGATGCCACAACCACTAGACCACAAGCTTCCTTGTTTCATTTATTTACCACAATAATTTAAAAGGCCTTCATCCAAGCACCCAGGGTTTTATTCACTTATTACCAAAATTTTTGCTAAAGCCCAGGTTTGAACCCAAGATTTCTCCAACACTTCTCAAGGCCATTAACCACTAAAGCTGCATTTAATTGTGTCATTTCCTTATACAATTAAATGCTTATATACAATCTCCTTACAGACCCATACTAAAGGCCCAATAATTCTAGGGCCAAATTCGGGGCATTACAATAATCCATCCTACACATACCATAAGTTTGAAAATTCAGTTTATAAAATGCCAAAAAATAGTCGATCATGTGATAGACTTTGCTGACGATCCTCGAACTCGTAACTAATCTCCAAAACCTATAAAACAAAGGCAAATATAAACACACACAGTAAGATATCATAGCTTAGTAAGTCATAAGCAAATAAACAACTCAAAGACATAATAAACTCATTTAAACCAAATCAAATTATACTATCATAATCACATTAAATCTCAAGCTTACAATTTCATGTATTATATATATACTTTCACATATAAATTATTCATGGTCAAATGAACATATATATATAAATTAACAAAGTATCATTCAATTTCTAAGCCAAAATATCATTATCATACCAAGTACATATACACTTATATACATGTATTCATAAATCAAAGTATAACAACCATATACATATTTATATTATATCGCTGAATATACCATACAAATGCACATATGTTTACATTAGTAACTTGTATAATTTACATCACATATTAAATGGCCAACTTACCTTATTTTCAAATAGGTAATTAACTAACTCATACCTGATCGTTTTAGCTTGTTTTAGACATTCAATCATAACTTATCGTTGCCCGTTGAACCATTCGAAATTAAATAGGATACTCAGATAATCACACATATCGTATAATGCCAACGTCCCAAACGTGGTCTTACATGCTATCTTATATCGATGCCACTGTCCCATACAGGGTCTTACACGAATTTAATACAATGCCGATGTCCCAGACATCATTTTACATCTAACCACATATATTGGTGACAATGTCCCAGATGTGGTCTTACACGAGAACACATATAGGAAATCCTATGTCATGACATATGTATCCTAGCTATTCCTAAGGTTCGTACGGGGATTTCGGATGTTGTAACTCAGTCGGAACGAATTTGTAAACATAATTCCCTATCATATTCACATTCGGATAACAAGATATACACTTCACATAATTCATTTTAGCATATTAAGATCATATTTATTTAAAATAAACAACATTTATTTGCTTATAAACTTACCTCAGATGATGAAAATCGTAATGGGACGACTAGTCGACAACTTTACTTTTCCCCTAATCCAAATCCGATTTCTTTGGTTCTTGATCTAAACATATTCAAATTAAACTCATTCAAACATATTTTCACTCAATTTAGTCCAAAAACACATAAATGGGCAAATTACTATTTTCCCTTGACATTCTGCACTTTTTACAATTTAGTCCAAATTGCACAAAACACAAAACATGCAAAATTTGCATATACCATGTTTAGGCCGAATATTCCTTATGTTCATATAAGTCCATATATTTCATTTATTTCACATTTTAGCCCCTCAATTTATTATTTTTTCAATTTAGTCCTAATTACTCAAAATCATCAAAAATTCCAATACAAAACATGTTAATCCAAAACATATCTTTCATATTTCATCAACTAACATCACATAGCTCAAATATTCATCAATGGCATAACTCAAAATATTAATCAAAATAAAAAATTCAAGCATGGGCTTTGTAGATAACATAGCAACGATGTAAAGCCCTCACGCCCGAGACCGTTGCCAGAGTCAAGCTTGAGGTGTTACTAAACTTAATTCATCAATTTAACAGCTCAAACAATTTATTTTTAAAACTTCCAGACAAGCTGGCAATCTGTGTTATAGTTGCTTAAAAATTCATATATCCAGTTCTGAAACTCAAAATCCAATTCCATAAATTTTTCCTGAAACTAGACTCATATATCTATCTACTAATTTTTTTCTAGAATTTTTTGTTTGGCCAATTAGTACAGTTTATTAGTTAAAGCCTCCCATGTTTCAGGGTTTGACTACTCTGACCCCCGTGTATTACGAATCAGATATCTCCCTGTACAGAGTTTCAGTGACTATGCCGTTTGTTTCTTATAAAAATAGACTCAATAATAATTTCATAAATGTAAAATAAAACTCCTAATTGTTTTTGTACAATTTATAGTTAATTTTTAAAGTCAGAATAGGGGATACAGAGATCACTCTGACCCTGTTCCACCAAAACTTAAATATCTCACAAAATATAACTTATATACCTGTTTTATTTCTTTCATATGAAAATAGACTCATCAAGATTCTATTCCATAACTTATTCATCATTTAATTCCATTTCTACTTTTTTTAGTGATTTTTCAAATTCACGTCACTACTGCCGTCTGAATCTATTTTATGGTAAATTTTATCTATTTCATGGTTTCCATGGATTAGCTAGCAATTTGACATACATAACACCAAATATGATCATGATTAGCCATTCCAATGGCTAATCATTATCAAGCATTTCCATACCACTCAATA
Organism: Gossypium hirsutum; assembly: GCF_007990345.1. Lineage (NCBI taxonomy): Eukaryota > Viridiplantae > Streptophyta > Magnoliopsida > Malvales > Malvaceae > Gossypium > Gossypium hirsutum. Next base: position 61,506,762 of record NC_053425.1, on the reverse strand, counting down.
GCCATATCATAAGACCATATATACAAAACGATTATAATGCTATACATGCCATACCCAAAATATACAAGCCATTATGCCAAGATGGTATACGGATAGTGTGAGCGAGCCTCCGACCGTTCCCGATTTCTGAGCTGACTTGTCAAAACTACAAGGAATGAAAAGGAGGGAGTAAGCATAAATGCTTAGTAAGTTCACATGAAAATAGCAAGTAACATAACCATATAAGCAAACATAAAACATCATTTGCATAATCATCACCAAGACATTCATATCATATTTTCATTTATCATCTTACCATATTGTTGTTATATTGAGTTTTCAACCCGAGGGTTAAGTACATACCTGTTCAAAGTATCCATTTCACAAAACTTACCAAAATGTCCCTTTCATCTTGAGTATTCCTCCATTTGAGTAGAACTTTACCCGTTGAACACATTGGAATATAATTTGGATACATGGAAAGTTTACACATAAGTGCCACATATGTAGCCAAGCTACCATGTAACCCGCCCATAAGCGAACTCAGACTCAACTCAACGAGCTCGGGCGTTCGCATCCATAAGTGAACTCGGACTCAACTCAACGAGCTCGGATGCCTAGTTACATCTCACGAACTCGGACTCAACTCAATGAGTTCGGACATTCGCATCCATAAGTGAACTCGGACTCAACTCAACGAGTTCGGATGCCCAAATATCCCAGTGACATGTCACTTGTATCCTAATCCATTCCTAAGGTTCAACAGGACCTTTTTCCCAATCGTGTGTCTCAACCATCTTCTACGGAATGCTGATACCGATACTCGGTAGTATTTCACATTTTCCAAGTATATCACATAATTTGACATATTATCAAACAATTATCACAAGTATAATATTTCATAATAATTATCATATCATTTAAATAACATTAAAACATTTAAAATAATAACTATGTTACCAACATTTACATATGAACTTACCTCGTATGCGAAAATGGCTACTTTTACCATTTCGTCCACAACTTGGTATTTTCCCCATTTTAGCCCGAATTTCAGTTTTACTTGCTCTATCATTTAAAATATAGTCTAATTAGGACTCAAATTATTCAAATTGACCCAAAACCATATTTTGGAAAAATTACAGTTTTGCCCCTAAACTTTTGCATATTTACACTTTTGCCCCAAAGCTCGTAAATTAAACTTCAGCCTATTTTATTATGTTTTATGACATGATGATCATTTTTCCCTTCTATAGCAACATCAAATTCTCACTCTAACATGTACTTATGACTATTAGGTATTTTTACCGATTAAGCCCTTTTACTTGTTTTCACTTAAAACCGAGTAGCACAAGTTGTCTAACATAATTTAAAACCTCATATTCTATCATAAAACACCAAAATACACAAATTTCACCTATGGTTATTTTTCCAATTATGAACCCTAGGTTGAATTATTGCTAGCATAAGCTAAATCATGTTACCGGGACTCTAAAAACGTAAAAAACATTAAAAACGAGGCTAGAACGGACTTACAATCGAGGTTGGAAGCTTGAAAAACCCTAGCCATAGTTTCTCCTTGCTATATTCGGCCATGGGGTTGAATATGGACACATTTGGGTTTTAAAATTTGTCTTTTAATTCATTTTACCCCTAAATGACCAAAATGCCCTTTTTACTATTCTTTAAATTTTTACCCTTCCAAGCCCATTTTTGTCCAGATTTTTTTTAAAAATTGGTAAAATTACTCTTTAAGAACCTATAATTAATAATCCAATTCAAATTTATGCAAAATGCTTCTAGAACACAAGTTTTGCAATTTATTCAATTTAGTCCCTAACTTCAAATTAAGCACTTTATGCATAGAATTTCTTCACGAAATTTTCACACAATCATGCAATCATATCATAGACCTCAAAATAATTATAAAATAATTATTTATATCTCAGATTTGTGGTCTCAAAACCACCATTCCGACTAGGCCCAAAATCAGGATATTACAAACGATCTCAAAAACGTAAAAATTATCAAAAATCGAGCTAGAATTAACCTTGAATCAAGCTTCAAGAATGCTGAACCCTTAAACTCTTTATTTTCTATTTTTTAGTTTCGGCAAGAACAGAGTATGAACACGTATGTTATATTTTATGTTTTATTTAATATATGTTATTATACATTTTACCAAAATAACCTTTATTAATTAATACAAAACCATTATATATTAAGGTCATGACCGACCATATCATTATATCATGGGCTAATTGCAACATAAATCCCTCAATTTTAAAACACAACAACTATTCGACCCTTTCACAATTAACCACCAAATTTTCATTTTACACGATTATGTCCTTTTTATTTAATTGGGCACTCAAACGATAAAATTAAAGCACGAAAATTTCACGCTTATAAGTTCACACATAATAAACATAGTGGTCCCAAAACCACCGTTCTGAATAGGGTCTAAATCGAACTTTTACAAAAATCACATGCCAAATTCCTTCATTCATGCATATTATAATCCCAACTTTTCACATTCATTTCTATATCAAATTCATACCATTTCCATAACCAATTCACATAACTAACTTACCAAATTGACCATTTCTCATTTGGCCCTTTTATGCATATCAAACATACCATTTCTTATCATAATTTGTATACCAAAAATCAAACCAAATAATAAATTTAATCTATCCATATCACATGGCATGATATACACTTCACAAAACATAATCAAATACTTCTAGCTTATACATGCCATACTTCATTATTCACATTTTCAAAAGGTACCAAAATAGAGTTCGATAGTGTGGTGATGATCCTTGATGATCTCCGAGCTTTTGGTAGCTTCAATAACTATAAAAGAGATGAAAAACACACAAAGTAAGCTTTCAAAAGCTTAGTAAGCCATATACAAATAAACTTTTTATTTTAAGCATATAAGTATCATATTATACATGTACTCCATACCCAAATACCATTATAAACCACATAATTCATATACATTTCACATATTCCCAATTCATTTGCACATATAACATATTTTCTCATACTTATATCACATTACATCACTTGCACATATACTTACTTCTCATTAACAAATGTTGTACACATATCCACGTACCTGAATCGGTTAATCATTCATTCAGTCTCGTATTTCTCAGAATGCTCATTGAACCGTTTGAAACCATTAAGGATACTCAGATAGCTCGAAAAGCTCGTACAATGCCAACGTCCCAATCGTGGTCTTACATGTATTCAAATATCGATGTCACTGTCTCAGATAGGGTCTTACACGAAATCAAATACGATGTCGATGTCCCAGACATGGTCTTACACGTAAAACTCAAATCGGTGCCAACGTCTCAGACATGGTCTTACACGAAATCACATATCAGAATCCTATGTCATGACATATGTATCCTAACTATTCCTATGGTTTGTACGGGGCTTTCGAACATCGTCACATTATCGAAACTTTCTCAATTTAACATATTCAGCTTCTATAACTATTCATCACAATTCAATATCATATAAACATGAATAAATCAATTCAAACACATTTATTTGTATATAGACTTACCTCGTACGAAAATAAATGGAAACAAATGGCTAATCAATGACTTTTGACTTTCCCTGATCTAATTTTGTTTTCTTTGGTTCTTGATCTATATAAATCCAAATTTAATTCTTTTATTCAAAAAATCATTCAATTCAATCCATAAAAAAATAATTAGGGCATTTTACAAATTAACCCTCACATTTTGATATTTTAACATTTTAGTCCCTATTTCATAAAATCACAAAATATGCATAATTTCCTTTCACACATGCTAGCTGAATTTTCCTCTAGCCCAAATAAGTCCATATATTTCATTTATTTCACATTTTAACCCCTCAATTTCTTATTTTCACAATTTAGTCCAATATACTCAAATTCATCAAAAATCCCAATACAAAACATAGTAATCTAACACATATCTTTCATTTTCTATCATCTAACTTCATAAAACTCACATTATCAACAATTATACAACTCAAAATCATAATCAAATTCAAAAATTTAGGCATGGGCTTGAAAGATTACTAAGCAACGATCACAAAAACGCAAAAATTATAAAAAACCAAGCAAAACACATACCTTAATCACAAATTCTCTTAGCCGAACTATATAACACTGTAACACCCCTTACCCGTACCCGAGGCCGGGATAAGGTACGAGGCATTACCGGACAAACATAAAAACATTAAACTAAAATACGGGCCATAAAATTTCATTCAGATTTCAAAACGTTCATTCACTTACACATAGTCCCTTATTTGAGTCTACGAAGCCCAAAACATACTTTAGAAAGGGTTCGGGACTAAATTGAGAACTTACGAAAATCTTGGAAATTTCATGCTTTAAGGCTTCACACGCCCGTGTCCCAAAGTAGTGTTCCATACACGGCTGAGACACATGGTCGTGTTTCTGCCTGTGTGGAATATACCTAGGCTATTTTCCAAGTTTGGTCAACCTTAATCTCTTACACACTTATACAAAATCAAAAGCATATAACATGGAATTTATTTAATGATTAAATATTCTCAATTAAACCACAAACATAGCATTTGTATGTCATCATACATGTGTCTCTCATACTCATTTTACCTTGTTTATTATAGTACCACTTATACATTTATACCAAGATTATCATCTTACCAAATATCTTCAGCTTGATCATCAAGCATTCATATTTAAAACTAGATCATATCTTTATAAAATACCAAAATTCAGATGCGCAAAATAACATGTTTGCCTGAAACATTTCAGTTCAACTCCATACCCAACAAGCATTACATGAGACTAGTCATATATATATACATGTCATGATACATGTCATTCTCTTTCTGTTTTCTTATAAACACATATCATTTATTTCATTATATCAATATTTCATATACCATAGTTTCCATGTATTCCACATATATTTATTTTCCTCCTCCTCCTCTCCATTCCACATCCTTAATGTATATAGCATTCTTGTAAGTACGATTTCACAATTTACTAATAAATGCTCACATCAAACTGTCCACACGAGTCATAGTCACTTACTTATTTATAATTCGATCTACAGAGCTCCAAATTAAGATCCGTAAATTTCCCCTGAAACTAGACTCACATATATTTCCACCGTAAAATTTTCATAATTTTTTGTTTAGCTAATTAGTACAGTTTATTCACTAAAATTTCCCCTGTTTCACTTTCTGACAGTTCTGACCTCTCTTCACTAAAAATTAATTATCTCACAGTACAGAACTCGGATAATGTTATTGTTGATTTATATTGAAAATAGGATCATTAGGGATTTTAAAAATATATGTTTAAGCCTCTAATTTTTTTATCCAAATTGTTTTGATTTTCCAAAGTCAGAACAGGGGATCACGTAATCATTCTGAACTAGTCTCACAAAAACATAAATATCTCAAAATATAGAACTCCTTTTCTTGCTCTGTTTCTTTTATATGAAAATAAACACATTAAGATTTAATTTGATATCTCATTCAGTCTCTGATACAATTTCTACTATTTTTGGTGAGTTTTCAAAATCACATCACTGCTACTATCCAAAACAGTTTTATTGCTAGTTCACTCTTTCACACTTTCTTTGTATTAACCTCATTTTAACATACATATCACAAATCATTTTCACCACATTTCATACATCACAAGTATAGGCCTATGATCACAAGGTCACCATGAAATTATCCTCATGTATAACTTACTTGTTTATAACCTTACCACATCCTGGTCACTTAATGAACACATCATTCACATAACCAAGTTCCTGCACTTATTCATCACAAAACTCACAAAGCAATACATAGAGAGTCTCCCGTTGAACACTTCGGATCAATCCTCGATACTTGGTGGTTTCAGCACATAGCTCCACCCATCATATAGTTCGGTTCTCTTGTACACATGGTGAACACTCAGTACCACCCATGTGACCTAGCCAATTTATCTCGTAGCTCTCTTATCTACATGGTGTCCTTCACCTGGAACCACGCATGCGACCTAGCTACATATATCCCGTAGCTCTCTTGTCTACATGGTATACACATAGTATCACCCATGCGACCTAGCTACATCATAATGTCTTGTAGCTCTCTTGTACACATGATGTGCACTCAGCACCATACATGTGACCTAGCTACATACTATCTGTATCATCCAATCTTTCCGAAGGTTCAACCGGGATTTCTCTCTCTTTTCCAACAATTTCACTAATCAAGTAATTATCCACAAACATATTTCCAATATTATTATAAAATATCATAATACAAGTAATATTGATGTATTACTTACATATAAACTTACATCTCATTTAATATCAAGGCAATAACATTAAATTACACATTGCCTTATTAAAATCATATGAACTTACAATTTCCCATAATATCCATAATCATAGAAATCACATTTATGTATGATAATTCAATGCACTTCATGTACCATAGACATATTTTTAAATCAATTCATAAACTTGGCACCATAATCATTTAATTTAACATAATTCAATTAATTCACTAAATTTAACTTTCAAATATAAATTACAGCATTATTGCTGTATTATTATCATACCAACTTACATACTTTCAACACCTCAGAAATTATAATAAATATATCAATTTTACATTGAAACATGCATAAATTAATGCTTATTATACATATGAACTTACCTCGATACTAAAACGACCATTTTACAAACTTTCCCAATTATCGATTTTTCTCTCATTCTAGGTTCAAATCTCATTTTTCGGGATCTAAAACATCATATTTTACTTATTTAATTAATGTACTATTCAAAACAGTTCTTAACTCAAACTTTTGCAAAATTACAATTTTGCCCCTAAACTTTTTCATATTTACACTTTTGCCCCTAGGCTCGGGAATTAGACTTCATCCCTTATTCTTATGTTTTATGACATGTTGTTCACTTTTCCCTTCTATGGCAACATCAAATTCTCACTCTAACATATACTTATGACTATTAGGTATTTTTACCGATTAAGCCCTTTTACTTGTTTTCACTCAAAACCGAGTAGCACAAGTTGTCTAACATAATTTAAAACCTCATATTCTATCATAAAACAGCAAAATAAACACATTTCACCTATGATTATTTTTCCAAATATGAACCCTAGCTTAAATTATTGCTAGAATAAGCTTAATCAAATTACCGGGATTCTAAAAACGTAAAGAACTTGAAAAACGGGGTTAGAACGGACTTACTATTGAGCTTGGAAAGCTTGAAAACCCTAGGCATGGATTCCCCCATGCTAATTTCGGCCTCCTGAAAAAGATGAGTCAATTTTGGCTTTATTTTCCCTTTTTATTTCTTTTAATTACCAAATGACCAAAATGTCCTTCCTTACTAAACTTTCAAAAATTCCATCCATGTCCAATTTTTTTCCATCACTTAGAAATTGGTCAAATTGCTATTTAAGACCTCCTAATTAATATTTCAGAGCAATTTCATACTAGAAACTTCTAGAATGCAAGTTTTGCAACTTATTCAATTTAGTCCCTAACTTCAAATTGAGCACTTTATGCATAGAATTTCTTCACGAAATTTTCACACAATCATGAAATCATATCATAGACCTCAAAATAATCATAAAATAATTATTTCTATCTCAAATTTTGTGGTCCCGAAACCTCTGTTCCAAGTAAACCCAATTTTGGGCTATTACAAACACTTTTTCGTTTCTTTTTACTTTTATATATTCATCCAACAAGAATGAATGAATCATCCATTACCATGTTTTATTTTATTATAAACATATTAATTATCAAATGCCAATTTTACCCTTTATTAAACCTTATAAAAATCATTTAATGGATGGTCATTAATGTCCATTAACCTTATCAATGTTCTAATTTCATCATAAGGACCTTTGCTTTAATAAGCCATAACAAATAGACACACTTAATATAAAACATGCAACTTTTACATTTTATGCGATTAGGTCCTTTTATCAAATCAGGCACACAAATAATAAAATTTTCACACGAACTTTTCACAGATATCAATTCACAAATAATATTAAAATATTTTTCTGACTCAAATTTGTGGTCTCGAAACCACTATTCCTACTAGGGTCTAAACTGGGCTATTACAGTCGATTCTTTTATGTGGTTAGATTTGCAGCCAGTAGATTCAATCAACACTTGGGATAAGCTAGTGAGCAAATTTTTGGCAAAATAATTTCTACCAAGAAATAGCATGAAACTTTATATGGACATTACAAAATTTTAACAATTGGAAAAAGAGTGATTATACGAGTCTTGGGAGAACTTCAAATTGGAGTTGTACAAGTGTTCGTACCATGGTTTTCATGATTGACTGCAACTTTTGTAACAACCCGTTTTTAGTGAAATCAGAACAATGATTTTGGGACCACAAATTTGATGAGTAAATCATTATTTTATTATTATTTTCATGTCTATGGAATTTTAGTAAGATTGTATTAAAATTTTGTTAAGAAAATTTGACTTTTGCATGCTTAATTAAGTAAGAATGACTAAATCGTAAAAAAACTAAAAGTAGAGTTCTACATGTTAAAAGGGCCAAATGGCTATAAAACTTAAAAGTGAGTTGATTTAAATGGTAACTAGACCATTCAATTAGTTATTGAACTTTTATGGATACAAATTAAGTGATTCTTAAGTTAAAAGTTAAGGATAAAATAGTAAATTTATAAATAAACTTAAAGTTAAAGTAAAGGAAAGATGTATCATCTTATTCATGTTATTTTCCATAAAAATTTTGAAGGGAAAGAAGCCATTTTAGGATTCAAGCATTCGATTGGTTATCTCCCTTATTTGTAAGTGATTTTTGATCTCGTTTTTAATGATTTCTATGTTTTTGAAGTTGTTGTAGCTTAACCTAGCTAGCTTGGGGATCAATTTGTAAACTTGTTAAAGATTTATGGTTTTACCATGAATTTTCTTACATGATTCTTGATATTTAATGTGTAAAACCTTGATTTAGACCCTAGTCGAAATGATGGTTTCGAGACCATGAATTCGAGTCAAAAAATATTTTAAAATTATTTTCTATGTTTATTATGTGTGAATTAGTATGTGTGTAATTTTCGTAATTTAATTTTTTTCGTTTGAGTGCTCGATTAAATAAAAGGACTTAATCACGTAAAATAAAAATTTGGTAGTGGAGGCATTTATAATGCAATTATACCATTGTGCTTTTAGGTGGACGGTAATGGGCATGTTATATATGGTTTCTTAATTAAATTATTAAGGTTATAATGGTAAAATATGAAATAATATATGTATAATAAAACATAAAATTCATAATATGGTTTTATATTCTTATGTTCTTGGTCGAAACTTAAACAAAAGAAAAGAGAAAAGAAACTTAGGGTTTAGCCACTTGCAAGCTCAATCAAGGTATGTGTTTAGCTTGATTTTTGATAATTTCTACGTTTTTGAGATCGTTGCTTCGAGTACTAGTAAGCCCATGCTTGAATTTTTTGATTTTGGTGAATATTTTGAGTTATGCAATTGTTGAGAGCTTGTGATTTTTGTTGTTTGATAATGAAATAGGAAAGATATGTTTTAGATTAACATGTTTTGTATTGAAATTTTTGATGATTTTGAGTAATTAGGACTAAATTGTAAAAATAATAATTTTAGGGACTAAAATGTGAAATAAATGAAATATATGGACTTGTATGAATATGGGTAAGATTCGGCCTAACATGGATAAGGGGAAATTTTGCATATTTTGTGTTTTGTGCAATAGGGACTAAATTGTAAAAAGTGTAAATATCAGGGGTAAAATGGTAATTTGACCATTTATGTGTTTTTGGACTAAATTGAATGAAAATATGTTTGAATGAGCTTAATTTGAATATGTTTAGATTAAGAACCAAAGAAATCAGATTTGGATCAGGGGAAAACAAAAGTTGTTGACCAGCTGTCCCGTTCCGTTTTACATCGTCCGAGGTAAGTTTATAAACAAATAGATGTACTTAATTTTAATTAAATGCAAAGTATTAATTCCGGAATGAAATATACAAATTTATATATGCAATAGCTGAATATTGATAAGCTTGGAAACTATGTTTACGACTTCGTTTCGATTGAGTTACGACGTTTGAAAGTCCCGTATGAACGACAAGAATAGCTAGGATACATATGTCATGACATAGGGTTCCGATATGTGATGTGCGAGTAATACCATGGCATCGATATGTGATTTCGATATATGTGTACGAGTAAGACCCTGTCTGGGACTGTGGCACCGATATGTGATTACATGTAAGACCATGTCTGGGACGTTGGCATTCTATGATATGTGTGATTATCCGAGTGTCCTATCCAGTTTTGAATGGTTCATCGGGTAAAGGTAAATTATGTACGGATGTGTAAAATGAGTGGAATGGCTAGGTATGAACTAGCTTGTAGGCTACTAGTAATAAGGTAAATATATAACTTGATATTTGTTACAAGTCATGTGTAATGCTAATGATGAATTTATGTGAGATTGGTATGTGTATTCGTCCTTTTGACTAAATAACTTGAGTATCAATGAAATGATTCTTAACTATACGCATATGTGTGACCATGTATGTTCGGCCATATAGGTAACATATATATGTGATGCTTTATTATGATTTTCGAGCTTACGCATGTAAGTATATATGTGTATGGTTTTATTATAACTATTTGGTTTTGGATGTTGATTATTAAAATGTTAAAATGACTATGTGAGTATTCGGCCAAGTGGGAAAATTGTCTATGAAAATGTCTTAGTTATCTCATTTGTAAGTTTGAGGTCAAGTGTGATAATGTTAATATAACTCAGTTAGTTAAAATGAGTTGAATATATCATTGGATTGTTTATTTGCTTATGACTTACTAAGCTAAGTTAGCTTTCTCTGTGTGTTCTTGTTTACTTTCTTTTATAGATTTTGGATCAAGTTACAAGCTTGGGGATCGTCAGCAAAGTTCATCACACTATCTACCGTTTTGGTACCTTTATAAGTTAAACTCAAATTATGGCATGTATAGGTTGGAACATACTTTTGAAATGTTGAATTTTGGTTATGTATTTAAAGCCACGCGAAAATGGCTTGCTAAATATGTTCAGACTTGGTCTTATGTGTGCTTAGTTATAATATTTTATGAGTTTTGGTTTGGTAATTCGGTAATGGAAATGTTGGATGTGTATGTGGTTTTTAGTAATAGTATTCAGCTACAAATAATAATAGTTGTAATATGTATTTGGTATAGTAGTTAGTTCATGATGGAATTATGAAATATGATATAATTAGAGTGATGGATGATTACATAATAGCTTGTAAGGTTCGGTTATTATATGGTACTTAATGAATGTGTCCCATCATTGTTTTGGTCAACTGTTTTGCTATGTATCAAATGATAAGTATGGCCTTTATTTTTAGGGTAAGATGCGCACCATGTATATATGCATTAATAGCATATCGGCTAAGTTATAATGTACTAAATATGTATATGTGATTGCATATTAAATTATGTACGATGTTTATATTGGTTTTATTAATAGCTTATGCAGATGTTGTTTTCATGCTTAAATGTCAAATTGAAAGTATAGTGAATTCCACATGTTTTGGTATTGAGTTGTTATTGTGTCCGAAAATGGTTTAAGTTGAAATGGTGAAATATGCTTGAGTTGGTGAAACATGTTGCATTTGCTATATGCTGGTTGTTTAGTAAACCATAAATATGATTTGCCAGAAAGCTTTATTTCGAATGTGATTAAATGCCTTTTATTTGTATATATTCGAGTGGATGTATTAACTTGTATTAATGTATGATATATGTAATTTCATGTTAACTAATGTAATCATGCCACATAAATGAAGTATTGAAACTTGTTTTGTTTAGTATGTAATTTGCATATACGCAAGCCTTTTTAAAATAAAAATATAGTGGGTCTGATATTAAATAAATAAAGTTGTTGGTTTGTTATACGTTATATATATATATTTTGTTTTATCATATGTTGGATCATGTTTTAAATTATGTCGTGTTATGAATGATATGATTTTTTTAAGCTTAATAATAGATTAACTTGCGAGTATTAATGTCATTAATATTTTGAGTTATAAAATGTAATGCATAATTGTATGAACTGTGTTATGATTGGTAATGCTTCATAACCCTAATCCAGCGACGGATAAGGGCTTGGGGTGTTACATAATGATACAATTCGAGTCCTTTTTGATAAATAAACAAGTTTTGTAAAGTGCCTTTTGATGAAAATGACATTTAGGGACTCATTTGTAAAATTAGTAAAAGTTCAAGTTAAATCTATGAAATGTTGGTTTGTATGAGTTGATATAGGTCCCTAGAGAAATTGGGTAGCTTGAGAAAATGATGAAAATGCTTAGATTTCAATTTATCAGCTTAAGTACTAAATTATGAAAAGATAAAATGTTAGGGACAAAATAGTAATTTTGCAAAAAAAATGAAATATGGACTGAATAAAATAATAGAGATATTAAATGGATTCAATTTGTCTATTTACATCAAGATAGACTACGTACGAATTTAGATCAAGGAAAAGCTAAAGCCTCGAATTAGTTAGACTTCGTTTTTAGCCCTAGTCGTCGAGGTAAGTTTGTAGTGTTTTAATATGTAAACGAATTGCTATTTGTGTACTTATATTATGGTGCTTTATTTATTATGTTTTTAGAAGAATATTGTTGAATTGCACATACATGCCTCTGTTTGTACTTCAGTACCCCTGAATTACACATACGTGCCCCTGTTTGTACTTCAGTACCCCTAAATGCACTTTTGTACCCTATTTAGAGTTCAGTAATTTTGAATCAAATAATATATGAATCATATTCAATTTATTATTAGATTAAATGATATACTATGTTCTTACTAAGCTCTATAAGCTTATTCATTCTTATGGATTGTTTTGTAGATCGTTGTCTCTGACATTTTGGACGGATCAAACCTTCAGCTCACACTATCCATCGTTATTAGTAGTTTTTGTATCTTTTAGGGTAGTGGCATGTATAAACTTATGTAGTTGAATGTATATAGGTTGTTTTAAAGTGGTGTTTGATGAATATGTAAGTAACAACTAGATGTGTTTGTGTTTTGGTGTCATGTATGCATAATAAGTTATAATGCTTGCTTTAGAAAGTACTTTTGGTCACTTTTGATAATGGATGAGAAGGTTTTATTAGTATCATTTGATGGTTTGTGTCATTGAGCTACCTTATGTTGTATGTTTAGTAAGTTCTTGGAACTAGTAGTAAATGAATGGTAAGTGGTAAAATTTGCATGATTAGGTAGGTTTTGATGATTGAAATTGAGGTGCCTTGAATGACATATTGGTTAGTTGATTTAGGACTCTTGAATTGGTTTTTATTTGTATGTTTTGATAGGGTCTTGTTGCCTTGAATATGTGCACAATTGGCCTAAAGGATGATGCATGAGTTGGGGTTGGAAATGGCTTGATTTGGGGGAAATTCATGTCCACATGGCCTAAGACACGGGCATGTGACTTAGTAGTGTGTGACACACGGCCTGGTGATACGCCCTGTAAGTTCTATTGCATGCAAGTCAAGCGATTACACGGGTGAGGACACGGGCTAGGACACAATCGTGTGTCCTTAATTCGATTGTTACATGGCCTGAGACATGGGTGTGTGTCTCAACCGTGTAAGGCACATGGCCTTGTGACCCCTGCAATCAATTTTTTCTAGCTTTTTCTTAGACTTTTGAAACGTTTCCAATTTAGTCCTGAACTATTTCTAAGATGATTCTAGGGCCTTGAGGCCTTGATTTAGGGATAATATGTATGTGAATTAATGTTTACAATATGTTGTCGATGATGTATGAATTGTATGTCTTAATGTTTTGTTTATATGGTAATTTTTTGTAACCCTATTCCAGCAATGGTTACGGGTTAGGGGTGTTACAACTTCAAGTCTTCTACAATGAACTTGACGAGAATTTACCCTCTAGCCTTAATGGAGCATCTGCAGGGACCTTCATGTCAAATGCTTACGTCGGCTAAGTGATTCTCATATCAAGCCAAACAAGCAGCAACAAACATTGTTAGTGGTACGGATAAGTATAAAAAAGTCCTCGAAAGGCTTAATCAATTAGAGATGAGTGTGGCTAAGGCGCAAGTCCAAAACCATCCCAATCTAACTAATTTTAATGTAAGACACAAAGATGGAAGCAACCATATGGAGGTGAATTATATGGGGAATAGAGGATATACCTCTTACTCCTACACCTATAACCCTAGGTGGAGTGACCATCCTAACCTTAGGTAGGGAGGGAACCAAGCATGACCTTCAAATCAAGGGAATCAAAATGCTAACCCTTTAAAGCCCAGAGCACCGGAAGACCAAGAGAGGAAACCAACCTATAATAATGGCTCACCATTGTGAATTAGGGTGAGTAAAGTAGCAGAAGGCTTGCATGTAGCGCAAGCCGATATGCACCTAATCCATAGTCAATTGGACCAAGCTTTGAAACTGTCGTAAAATAATTTAGCCTCTAGCATACCCAGTAATACCTAACCTAATCCAAAGAGAGAAAGAAAGGAACACGCCAAGGCGATCACCCTTAGATCTAGGGTTGTGGTTAAGGAACCTATTCAACCAAATTGTGGGGTGAAGAAAGTGAGTGAGAAGGACAAGAGAATCTGCACTCCTAGTGTTAGAGACTGGGTGCTAGAGAAGGAAAAAAAACTTGACAATGCACCTACACAAATCGAAACTGAGAATAGAGCCATTCCACCATCAACACTACCACCTAGCCCAAGACCCACACCCTTTTCGAGCCGCTTAGAGGAGAAGAAAAAGAGGGATGACAAGGAATTGATAGACTTCCTAGAGATGCTTAAAGCCTTGAATGTGAATCTTCCCTTGATAGAACACTTTGAGAAAATGCCTAAATATGCCAACTTCCTTAAGGAAGTTGTAATAGCCCGAACTTGGGCCTAGTCAAAACAATAGTTTCGAAACCACTATTTTGAGGCTGGAGAAATTATTTTTAATATTATTTTATGTGTTATAGCATGATTATATGAGTGCATGAAAATTTTGGTGAAATAATTTTAGTGATTGCTTGCTTAATTTTGAAAAAGGACTAAATCGCATAAAGTGTGAAAGTTTTGTTCTACTAGTTAAAGGTGTCAAATAGCTATAGAACATTAAATTAGCTGTTTTTATTCAGTAAATAGACCATAAATATGTTAGTGGCTGATCAAGGAGACAAATATTGTAGGGTCAATGTCAGGTGAAATATTGGTGACTAATTTGACTAGAATTAAAATAAAATAATGAGAAAAAGATATCAACTCTCATCTTCCTCCTGTCCACCAAAAATACCAGAAAAATAAGGGTTTTGGAGGCTTGAAATTTCAGCAACTCTTTACCTTTGCAAGTAAGTGATTTTGATGGTCTTTCTTGATGATTTTTATATTTTTGGGGCCCTTGTAACTTAAGCTAACTTATGGGAGGGCTATTTTTCATAATGGTTGAGAGTCTATGGTTTTTCCATTATAGTAATCATGTTGATTTCTGAAATTTCATGGAAGAAAACGAATCATGGTTGTTAAACAAACAACTCTTGTGAAAGGATTTTTATGGAAACACCTAAGAGGACCATTTTTGTGAAGATTATAAAATAGGTTTCAAATGTGTGAAATAATTGAAATTGTGAGATGAAATAGGCTTAAAGTAGTGTCGGCTAGGCTTGGTTAATGTGAAAATTCGATGAAAATCGATTTACGAGCTTAAGGGTAGAATCGTAATTTTTGTGAAAGTATAGGGGCAAAAAGGTCATTTTCCAAAAATATGAATTATGAAATGCATTGATTAATATGATGATTAAATAGTGAATTTTTATCATTTTAGATCAAGAAATAAGAAATTCAGACCTAGACCAAGGGAAGGCCAAGCAAGTAGACTAAATCCAACTACTCGCTCACTTTTTGTATACTGAGTTAAGTTGTATGTAAGTAAGGCAACTTTATCGCTATTATGTGTTGAATGATAGATTTTACATAGTATGGTTGAATATGATTATGAAAAATGCATGATGCAATTAATATGGTAAATTCCCGGTTGAACCTAGGAATAGATTAGATATCCAAGCCATGACATTTGGGTGATATGTGTGCTAGTGTAAGACCATGTCTGGGACATGGCATCGACCACGATATGAGAGCCAATGTAGAACCATGTTTGGGACATGGCATCGGCCACGATATGAGAGCCAGTGTAAGACCATGTTTGGAACTTGGCATCGATCATGCTATGAGAGCCAGTGTAAGACAATGTTTGGGACATGGCATCGGCCACGATATGAGAGCCAGTGTAAGACCATGTTTGGAACATGGAATCAGCCACGATATAAGAGCTAGTGTAAGACCATCTTTGAAACATGGCATCAGAATGTAATGAGAGCCAGTGTAAGACCATGTTTGGGACATGTAACAACCCGATTTACAGTGGTTTCGGGACCACTAATCTGAGTTGAAAAAATATTTAAAAATTAGTTTCTGTGTTTATTTCATGTGAATATATATTTGTGAAATTTTTGTGATTTAATTTTGTTGTTTAAGTATCTGATTAAATAAACAGACTTAATCGCGTAAATTAAAAACTTGATTGTTAAAAGCATAAGGGCCAAATTGTTAATGGCTTTGTAAGTTGAAGCATTTATGTTGCAATTTGACTAAATGGTTATAGCACGGATGGAAATGACCATGAATTATAAAGGTTTTATATATTATTATAAAGGTTAATTTAGTAAAACATGTAATAATATATGTAATTATATAACGTAAAAATTAAAATAAGCTTTCATAATTCTTGGTTAGTGCCGAAACCAAAAGAAAAAGATAGCTTAGGTTGTGGTTTTAAGTTCGGCAACTTGAAGTTCAAATTAAGGTATGCGTTTAACTCATTTTTTAATAATTTTTACGTTTTTAATATCGTTGCTTTGAATACTATTTGACCCATGCTAGAATTTCTGATTTTGATGAATGTTTTGAGTTGTGCCATTGATGAATATTTGTGTTTTATAATGTTTGATGATGAAATATTAAAGATATGTTTTAGATTAACATGTTTTGTACTTGGAGTTTTTGATGATTTTTAGTAATTAGGACTAAATTGTAAAAATAATAAATTGAGGGACAAAAATGTGAAATAAATGACATATATGGACTAGTATGAGTATAAGGAATATTCGGCCTAACTATGTTGTGAGATTGTGCATATTTTGTGTTTTATGCAATATGGACTAAATTGTGAAAAATGTGAAATATCAGGGGTAAAAGTGTAATTTGTCCATTTGTGTGTTTTTGGATGAATTTGGTTGAATATTTGATTTAATAAGTTTAATTTATATTAACTTAGATCAAGAAAAGAGAAAATTGAATTTAGACCGGGGGAAAAATAAAGTTGTCGACTAGCCGATCCGTACCAGTTTTTCGTCGTCTGAGGTAAGTCTATAAGCAAATAAATATTGTTAATTCTAATTATGTTTGAGTTAATATGCTGATTTGGAATTTATAGATTTATAGTAAAGTTAGCCGAATATGATTAAGCATGGAAGTAATGTATTTGAGCTAATTCGACTGAATTATAACATCTGAAAGTCTGTATGAACTATATGGCATATTTGGAATTATATATATATTGTTTATGAGATAACTTTATAATGGTGATATTCGGGCTTTGAGCCTAGCAAGCCTTGTGTTGGTGAATTAAATCAGGCTTTATGCCTAGCAGGCTTATTACCGGTGTATAAAATCAAACCTTGAGTTTAGCAGACCTTGTGTCGATGTAAAATACAGGCTTATGCCTAACAGGCTTTATGCCAGTGATTACTTATAAGTTTATGCCTAAAAGACTTCATGCTGATGTGGTATTTGAATACGTTAAATGAGCTAAATGGCCAGGTATGAATTAACTTGTTACCTACTTAAAATAAGGTAAGTAAGTAACTTGATTATTTGTTACAAATCATGTGTAATGCAAATGAAGTATATATATATGATTATGGTATGTGTATTCAGTCTTATGATCGAATGATATGAATATTATGGATTTGATCTTTGAATATATGTATACAAGACCATGTATACGACCATATGGATAGTTCGTGTATGTGATGTTATATTACGATTTTTGAGCTTGTGTATATGAGTGTATGTACATTTGGTTATATATTGACATCTTGATTTTGAAGATTAGATGATAATTAATTTTTTTGATTATAAGAGCATTCGGTCAAGGAGGAATTGTTCTATGAAATTATATGTTATATATGTATGGAATTAAAATCTTGAAATTAAATGTGATTACAATTGTATAAGTTGAATTATTTGATTTAAATGATTAAGTATTGAGATGATATTATGCATTAATTGTTTAATTTGCTTAAGGCTTACTAAGCTAAGTTAGCTTACTCTGTGTATTTTCGTTTACTCTGTTTATAGATTTTGGACTCAAGTTACAAGCTCGGGATCGTCAGCAATGTTCATCACACTATCCACTGCTTCGGTATTTATATAGTTGAACTTGAACTATGGCATGTATAGGTTGGAACATACTTTTTAAATGTTGGATTTTTTGTTTGTATGTATATAAGCTATGCGAAAATGGCTTGTGTATTCATGATAAGTTTGGTTTAAGTTTTGATTATGCTATGGATATGTTTGATTGTGGTTTTGATGTTGCGGCTATTATATGTGTTTATATGTGAACCATGGTTAATATATTGTTAATGTTGATAAAGTTATGCCAAAGTATATGTGATTGATATAATTGGTTTGATGTGAAATTGTGGTTGGATATTTTGTTGAATAATATGCTTGATATATAAATGGGATATCTTAGGTAAATGGCTATGATTTGAAGTATTGATATTTGGTTATGTGATGGAGTAGGTAAGGATAATATATATATGTCTTTGTTCATTGATTTTAAATATGACTTTAGGTGTGTGAATAGTATGTGAAACAACCATGTTTTGATTCGGTAATAAGGTGAATTAGTTTTTGGTGGATGTTAGATAAATTGGGATAACATGTATTTGATATTAAAAGTGGATTGTTTTGGATATATGGATATATATATATACATATTTAGCCGAATATGTGAGTGTTGAATTAGTTTTGGAACATGACTACTGTTACTTTGCTTGATAAGTGATAATAATATGTGTGATTATTTGGTTTAGTTCTTGGAAATGTTTTATGCGTGTAAAGCGATAGAGTATAATGAAAGTTGACATCAATAAGGAATATGTAATTTTCCATGTTATATATATATTCGGCTATAGTTTTAATAAATGACCATATGAATAGTAACTTAGGTTTTTAATGAGTAAGTTGGTTGAGATAAAACTTATAATAAGGTTGCAAGTATGTATGGTCTTAAATAATGTTTAATGAGATGTTTTAATCCCTATGTTATATTCGGCCTTTTAATAATGATTATAGTGGAATGTTATTTAATTTGTGTGTAACCTATAAAATTAGTTTGATTTAGTATTTATTCAAATGTGATGTATTAAGATAATTAATTTCTTTACATATCCATGAATGTCCGAAAGTTGTGTTTCATTTGGTAATACCTCGTAACCCTTTTCCACCGACGGATATGGGTTAGGGGTGTTACAGGACATGGCATCGACATTGATATGTGCGCTAGTGTAAGACCATGTCTGGGATATGCCATCGGTATTGAGAGGAGAGCTAGTGTAAGACCATGTCTAGGACATGGCATTGGCCTCGACATGTGAGCCAGTGTAAGACCATGTTTGGAACATGGCATTAGCGATTCACCCTCTTGTGTAAAGCTTGTTAGATATCCTTTAGTATTCCAAATAGTTTCACGAGTTATTTTAAAGCTTATGACAATGATATGGAATGATATAATCATTTTGTGAGTGGTACAGGTACTTATTCAAAACTCATGAGATATGAGTCTAGTTATGTTGCCTTGATGGTAAGAGTGACATGAGTAAATTCTAGCTATGAAATGATTTTGGGATGATATTGTAATCTTGGCTTATACTTGTGATATATAAGCATGTAGTGATATTTACCTTTGCTCACTCAAGAATGTTGTGTTGATTTATAATATGCATTGTTGATGTTGTTACTTATTTATATGCAACTTACTAAGCTTTATGCTTACTCCTTTTTTTCATCTTCATATAGTGCCACCAAGCTAGTATCGGGGATCAAGGGACGTCGAGGCATCGATCACACTATCACCTGAAGCTTTTGGTAAAGCTAGTTTAAATGTTTTGATTGTGGCATGTATAGGGACTTGAATCTTTGGTTTAGTGTCTTGTTAGTTTAGCCACAAGTGTTGGCTGATATGATAGATATGATATTCATTTTGTATAGGCCATTAATGTTGGCTAATATTGATTTTTATTAAACCCATTTGATGAAGATTCTTATGATTGCGGTTGTTTGGTTGTGTGTATTTATGCTTGGATTGGTTATGTTTGATGTTGTGTAGGTTGGTGTAAGTATGCGTGGCAAAAAGGCTGGTAGATAGCCTTGTTTTTGTCCACACGGGAAGACACACGGCGTGTGTCTAGACCGTGTGTGACACACGGCTTGCCCCATGGGCATGTGGTAAGGCTGTGTGTCCGCACACTAAAAGTTGGCAAAAAAATGCCCAGTAGTAACCAATGGCGAAGACATGGCCATGTGTCCCAACTGTGTGGAGGACACTGCCTAGTAGACAGACGTGTACCATGGCCGTGTGCCCTTAAGGGTTGCTGAGTTAGAAATAGAGTGTCGAGGTTTTTGCACACGAGCAAAGACACGGGCGTGTCATGGCCGTATAGGAAACACGGTCATGGACACAAGCGTGTGCCATGCCGGTGAAAAGCCTGTAGGTTGGAATCGAAAATAAATTGGAATGGGCTAGGGACACAGGCGTGTCCCGATATGTTCAAGCCTCACACGGGCCTTCAACATGGCCATGTTAAGAAGACACACGCGCGTGTTGCCCTTTCACATGGGCGTATGCCCCTGTCAACTTAAAATTTTACAAAGATTTCTAGAGTGCACAGATTACTGCCAAATCAATTACAAATGTGTTCGTGGCCTTGTAGGCCCGTAGTAGGGACCTTAAGGTATTGTTCAAAGTTTTAAATTGGAGCGAAATTTCATAACTAGGAAATGTATGTTTGTATGTGTTTAATTCTGGTAACACCTCGTATCCTATTCCGGTGTCAAACTCGGGTAAGGGATATTACATTTAGTGGTATCAGAGCTATGGTTTAGTCAATTCTTAAACTAACCTAGCATGAGTACAAGTCTAACTATACATGCCATAAATATTTTTTGACAGTGTGATGACTCCTAACAAATTTAAATTGTGTTTTCATATAGTAAATGAATCCTGACGGAGCAATGGCGGATGATGTAGAGAGTAATGCACTGGCTCCCGTTGAAGGGGCCGCGCCAGTAAAGAGTGGGCCTGTGATAATGAGTAAGGGCAGAGGGGCTAGAAAAGCCTACCTCCATATGATGGATGCCTGGTATTCGAGGTTTGTTCATGTAAATCTGAACACTCCACTTC
The DNA here is from genome assembly GCF_007990345.1 of Gossypium hirsutum. Lineage (NCBI taxonomy): Eukaryota > Viridiplantae > Streptophyta > Magnoliopsida > Malvales > Malvaceae > Gossypium > Gossypium hirsutum. The sequence goes on along the minus strand of NC_053425.1, from coordinate 61,485,129 downwards.
CTCCACCCCTCAAATCCTTCAACCTAACCCCATAGCGCCCTAAGGGGTGGATGTTAGAAGGGTGATCTAGTTGACAGAATTAGGAGCAGGGAGCCGAAGAATTTAGGGTGAATAAAAAAGACTAGAGAGGGCGAGTTCTGGCTAAAAATACCATTAGGTATTCGATGAGTTGTCTTGCACACCTGAGGAGTGATGAGTGTGTTATGTCACTCCTGCGGACTCAGCTACAATGGTGGAACACCTTGTGCTGCTGTACAAAGGGAAGGATTAATGGGAGTTCTTCAAGAGGAATTTCGAAAGATATATAATTAAATCAGAAGAGAAGGAATTTCTAGAATTGAAGCAGGCGAATGACAAACAAATATGACGGAATTCGTAAGGATCAGCAAATATGCTAGGGAGTGTGTATCTACCAAGCATCATGTGCAAGAGATTT